>NW_026555331.1:155706601-155735125 GCF_014898055.3 Talpa occidentalis
TTGAATAGTACAAACATTACTAGTATACACTATACACTAATAAAACAAATTATACAAATGTCCTGGTATTAAACCCAAAAGGAATATTTCATTGGGGATCTCTCTTAATAGATAGGACCCGCTTATAGACCTAGATTTAAAGAATCTCACAAGTTTCTTTGTTTGGCTTTAGAAAACATTAATACACTTTGAAAAACTGCCATTTAAGTTCTGATGAAGGTGAGAGGAGGAACCTTTTTATCAAGAGGGAGAAGGCTGTTAAGAAAGGGTGTATAGCAATGCTATTTCAAGATGATTGATCTTAATGTATGTGTAGAAATTGAGAATTAGGAAATGGATTACCTCTAAACTATCTTTCCTTGAAAAGTCTTCACACCTTGAGAGAAATGAACATGCAGGCTGAAGATTACTTTTCTAGTATGTTAGCTATAAATCAACACACAGGTAGTGAGTCTGCAATAGAGCACTAAATGTCAATAAAAAGAACACAGGTTGGGAATCAGACGACCTGGACTTGAACTTCACTCTGCACCTATTAGATGGATAATAAGTTAACTCTCGATGTCTCCATTTCCTTATCTGTGAAAGGGGACATAATGTCTTTGACATAGTTTGTATCACACACTGAAACTGTTAGAATAGGGATGGAGGCTGAGCATTGTGCTGATGTCTCCCTAATTCCCACCCTCCATCCTTTGTGCATAACGGATACACTCTTCCATAAAAACTTGTATCTTGAAAGATTATGGTATGTGGGAATTTTAAAATAATATCTGCATTAAGAATAAAACAAATATTTGGGAAATTCTACTACAAAGATATATGAATATATATGTCTAGCACATAGAGAACATTATTTTTATAACCACCAAATGAGTGTTCCTGATATTGCTTTGACCTTGAAACAAGTGACAAAGAGTGAGTTTCTAAGGACAGTCTTGCCAGGGATGAGAATGCACACACAGTGGGAAATTTTGGGCTAAGAGATATTACTATCCACTGTTATTTATACCTATAAAGGCAGGAATGGACACAGTGCAGGTCTTCAGATCCAGCAGACCGGGCAAAGGAGGAGTCAGAGTCAGTGGTTTTGCAGGTTTTTTATTGGGGTTCACCAGGCATATGGCAGGCAGGGGTGCTGGGGGGCCAGGAGGCTGGCAGTCCTCCAGTCCCCAGCAAATCCTCACTATCTGGGCTTCCTGCCTTCTCTCGGCTTCTGCTGGGCTTCTCTCTCTGCTTCTCTTCGGCTTCTCCTGCTTCTCCTGCTTCTTTCTCAGCTTCTTGCTTCTTCTGGCATCCACATGACGCCGCCCTTAAAAGCACAGTCTTAGCCCAGGTGAATCCCATGTACCTATGCCCACACCCTACTCCAGGTGCCCGCTATCAGGCATGCATTCAGGACTGCAAGATCCATCATCTATCCTGATGGCGGGAGGGCAGAAAAGCCTGACATTTTTCCTTACCCTACAATACCTCTACCCAGGTGACAAGAAATTCCAGCAGTTCCTGGTCGCCACAGTTGCAATTCATTTTTTTATAACCTAATAGCTCTAAAACCTCTGGTAAAGTGGCTCATTTAGGTTTCACCTAGTAAGATGCTTTGAAAACCTGAACATAATATAGCTCTAAATTATTTCATGATTCAGTTTTTCTTAGGTGTTCATTTTCAAATCTGTGCCATATAAAGAAAGGCCGTATAAAGCAACAGACTGAGGGGAGGAAGGCAGAAAGCAAGGGCCATCACTGACAAATTTGTTTTCATCAGCTACTTTCAAATTGTTCTCGCACCAGCCTTTCAAGGAACCATTTTTGAAGGTGGATATTCTTATGCACATAGGTATGGAAATGAATGTCTAAATGAACAATTGAATGAATTAGTGATTATATAAGTAAATGCGGCTTGTTGGAAATTTTTGTAATCATGGTCTCTTTTCTGGGCAATTTCAACTTTGTGCTAATGACTCCATAAAAAATGAACCTTCATATAGGTTAATCCATAAATGGCCATAGATCCTGACATGGCCTCGACCTGATACAGAAGGCATTCAGCAAATATGGTCATTCACTGAACAGAGAACCAAGAAAAGGTGAACATGGTACCTTGTAACAGAGACATATTAACAAGTCAATCAGTTTCTCTGAGCCTCACTTGCTTTCCTGTAATAAAGTAATCACACACTGCTACTCTCCCTAGCTGCTGATGGGACCAATGACCTCAGATGTAGGGGTCAAGGCAGCCACTGTCAATATATCCAAATTGTCACCAGATGGAATCTATTTGCCATCCCAGGACTCAGGTTTTTTCAAGATCTAAGATGCTAGTAAATTACAGTAAATATATAATCAAATATAACAAATGAAAAAAAAATCACCTCTTCTTCTCTTTTAACAGAAAATGTAACCCAGAGTTGTGATTTTTAACTGGGGCAAGGGTGGGGAAGAAAGCTATCAAGATGTGATTGGGAACTAGCTTATGGAAAACCAAGAAATATGTATCTTGTTTTCAAAGCTTTTAGAATATCTTCAAGAAGAAGAAAGACAGAGTTGGTTAAGACTTGGTTGTCCAGAAAGATTTGTGGACATCTATGGAGACCAAGAACATCTTGACTTACAAGCCACAGATTGCTTGCAGCAGGTCACTGTCTTGCTGGATGCTGCCAGACATCTGCCTAAAAGCACAATATCATTTGCTCTTGACTTACTTCCAATACCTGGAAAGGATACATCACCATCTTGGAGCTTATAGTACTTTAGAAACAGGTTTCCAGTTATTGCTTCCCAATAAGCAAGGCTTAGTTGTTAGGACATAATAGATTTGAAATCATAATAGAAATACCACATGTTATAATCCACAAAGCACATGGAATCTGTTAATTCATGGTTTTCTAAAAACTTCTGTGGGTCAGATGCAGTAGATACTATCTATATATTATCCATGAAAAGCAATAATATTCAAGATTGGAGAGGAAACATGGCAGTTTTACTGGTGGTTAAGCTGGGAATCTTACTTCAGACTCTTGGCTCTGAATACAGTGCTTTTTCTTCTGTGTGTAACCTCCACTACTAGCAGGCTTGGAGTCACTTCTTGGGACTTAGGAGAGGATCTGAGGAGACATCACATGCACTTTTGCAGCACATACAAAGAGCTGAGCTGTACACTCAATTTTTCACAACTTGAAAAAATTAAGTTTCTATCAAAGGAATAAAATCATACTATCTTGCATAGCACAATAGGATTTAACTAATCACTCACACAGTGACATTACTCAAATTTAATTTTCATTCATCATCCCTGTGAGGAAAGCACCTTTACTCCACTTTTATAGATGAGAAGACGAAGGTCCAGAGAGGTTAAATAATCATCTATGGAGTTCTTGGGAATTTTAGAAAGGACAGAGAGGCATCACTCATAAGGTCTCTGTAAAACTTCTTATGTTTACTCCGCAGGGATGTTTGAGCCTGGCTCATTGAATATAGCTTTTGACACTGGATGCCTACCACTCTCTAAAGTTGGAAGAATATGACTCGGCTATGACTATTATGGATACTAGAAAAAGTGTCAGTGAACCATACGAATATAACACACCAGAACCTGAGCCTCAATTGAACCCTTAACACTAAACCTAGGTCTAAGGACAGAACCAATATTTGTAGCTTCAGACCATTTCTTGCTTTAATAGCACTCTTCACATAGGGTGTAGCTTCTGAAATAAAGGTTTCACGCTGCTGCCACTAGATGTGAGTGGGCTCTTTTCACCCCTGTGACCCATGATCTTGTTGGCTCTATTTAGAAATGATTTGCCTAGAGGGGCCCTGACATGGGTTGCCAGCATGAAGGTCTGAGTTAATTAGTTGATGAGCGCTTCACTCTTACCAGGCAAGTGGATGTTCAAACTGCCCTAGATGCAATCATAAATGTTCAGCTATAAGAATTCCAACCAAGTCAGAATGAAACTTTATTTCATTATGCTTCCAGATCTGGGAATGGTGCCAGTGAACTCCTCTCCTTGACATGTCTCTCATCACTTATAGCTCAAAGGAAAGAAAGTAAGCTCCAAAGTGCCAGGCTGCAGCTTTCTGTGTCAGATGGCAACACCTCCAAGAAACAGCTGAGCAAGAGGATGAGTAAAGAATTGTCATTCTCTTATCCTGAAACTCTGCATACTGATCATAATTCCCTGTATGTTCATTTTCAAAGTCTTGTGCAAGGCACAGAGCTCAGGAAAGAAGTTAGGAGAGATAAAATATTAGCTTCAGCCATAAGCTTATTCCGATAGCTTGGTAGTGGTGAACAGTGTTGTGTTAAGAAGGATCCTCAGGGAGTATTGAATACAGTGGAAAAGATGACTATGATCAATGGAACATGGGCCTAATAAGTTATCAAATTAATGCACTTGAACATTTTGTGGTACTTCAAAGACAATTTTAATGATAATTTTATTTATGTAATTAAAGATATTTCCAGTGTTTGCATTCACTGAAATTCCACAGCATTTTTTCCACTCATGATTAAATATATTAGTCTTTGGCTTGACCAAACATCAACAGATTCTCAAAACAAGTCGTTTGTTCTCAGATTGAACCCTATGATTTAACCTACTTAGTCTGCCAGTGTTCTTTCAGAAGAGTTAAAACTTGAAAAGAAAGAAGTTGCTGAGAACTTACAATTTAAAAACAAAAACACTTGTTGTGTGCTTAAGTGCATAAGGCATTTTCCTTAGGGATTTTGTCCAACATGCTGGAAATGGGGAGAACTAAACCACAAGTTATCTCTGATATTAGGGATGGTATTGAATAGTATGAACTTGTCCCTATTTTTCAATATTTTGTGAAATTTCTGAGTTTTTTATTAGAAAATTTTAGAGGGCCAAATTAGTGTAAGTTTTATTCTTCTACCTTTTATATTTAGCCAAAATGGTCAATGCCAGGACATCTTTAGAGACTGGGACTGGATGCCTCTATGAAGGCTTTAAAACAGCATGATTTTGAGGTTACTTGAGAGGTTGATTACATTTTCATGATTGGCTTAACATTAAGAAAAACTTTGGGGCCATAACTATATAGGTTAATATCTGATATTGAAGTTAAGAATTTTAAGACCAAATGAACTGGAAGAACTACTTAGTCAATATTTTCAGGCTGAATAAAATTTGCAGAATCAAGTAAGATGATAGCAATTAAATCATTCCTTAGCTTCAATTTATACTTGTCTTCAGAAAGAATTGTTTGCAACAGAGTTAGCTCCTCAATCATAGTTTATTTTGCTTATTATGAAAATTAATTCCATGCTCCCTGAGTTGAGGGAGGTAGCACCAAAGGTTGGTGAGTGGAATACCAAATATCTGGGAATGGAAAAATGCCACAGACTCTAAATGTTGGTTTTCTGCAATAGGAAATGGCACACCATTCTGTTCCCCCATGCTAAAAAGTATGATGATAAACCAATATTTATTTATTTATACTTTATTTGTTCTAAATTGAGTTATTTTGGGATACCCCCATCAGGTATTATCACCATAGTGCACCCACCACTACTCACCCATATTCCACCACTATAGACTACTGTGCTTCCTTCCTTCTTTATTCTTATCCCTCCCCCCCTTTGATGTTTCAGTTCTGTAGTTAGCTATCAAGGGTTACTTTTTAATCCAGAATTGAGCTATATGTTGACTTTGCTATACATGACAGATATGGGCAAACACCTTTGTGGATATTAATTCTCCTTTTCTCTGTTACCATGGCACGTCTTCCTGGCACCTCATGGAAGAGATGAAGGTACCTTGGCATGATGATGAAGTGGCCTAGTTAGTATATGAGGAGACTTCATTGAGAGACCAGCAGCCACTGCGATTGTCCAGAGGACAGATGATAACCATGTGTAGCTATGGAAGCCAATAAACACATCTAGTGAACCTGAACAACTAAGTTTTAGAGTTTATTTAAGTTTAGATAGTTTACATTTAAAAACTGATACTCACTTCAGGTACTGGAAAACTTAAGTATATTTGGAACTAGTTGTATACATATGTAAATTTACTGTTACAGTTATAAATTTTATGAACTCTACATACAGATTTCCTGTGAAAATTCAATTTCCAGATTGAGTTGTGCTGAAAGTATAAAATACATGTCAGATTTCAAACACTTAGGAAATTAAACATAAATATTTTGCTAATAATTTTGTAGTTTCCTGCTGAAATGATATATTGGACATACTGGGCTAACTAATGTTATTAAAATAATTTTGTAGTTGCCTGCTGAAATGACAACATTTTGGACATACTGGGCTAACAAATATTATTAAAATTAATATTCCTTTACATTTTTACTACAACTACTAAAAAATTGAAATTATATACATGAACTTGTATACAGAAATAGATCTGCTCTCATGTCCCTGTGAAATATTATTTTTTGTGTAGTTAATAAATCATCTCCTACATCTACAGGTAGCTAGTATACTACTAGAAAGCATATACCACTAGGTATGCATAACAAAATCCATGTTTTTAAAACAAGCTACTAATATTCCTACTGATTTCTTTTCCATATAGCAATATGGATTCATTTTTCCATCTTATAAAGTATTCTTGAGTATATACGCTGATCTTCTCTTTCTTTATGTGTCAAATGGACATTTTGAAAAGAACAATAATTTTTCCTTCTAGCAGTCAATTCCTTTACTTTCATTATTCATTAATATGACCAGGAATGCCAGCTGATAGAAGTGGAGATGCTCTGGTTGAAGTAGGAGGAGGAATGACAGACTCGCACCCTCGCCCCTAACCCCCACCCAGCAACACATTACACCAGTCCTGTCAATGTTCCCCAACTCTGAAGGGAAAATTTGAAAACTGTGCCACTTGAGGATTTTCAGGCATGATTTCTGAGTCTTCAGTTGTTCCATCAATATATGTCTACTGTCATATCTGGAATCTCTTTCTAAGCTGGGTTTGTCATTACTGCTCATAAGGTCTTCAGAATACATGGCAGCCCTGCTGATTTGCACATCCACAGCAGATCATTTACACCCCAAATAGGCTTCCCTCTTGTTTGTGGCCCTTTGCAACCCTTACATTTGCTACAACAACTGTAAATCATTCCTGGCAAAAGCAAGCAAAGAGCATCTGTGGAACACTGGTGAATTTCCACCTTTTACAGATGTTTAGGAGGAGCTGGCTCATATATAAACTACCCAATTCACACTAGTCAAATAAATGCTCTGCAGAATGAGGTGGTGCATCGCACCATCACATGAAGGGAAACAAATAGGCATTTGGTGCTGAGTATTTAGCTCAAGTTTCTCTTCCTAAATGGTATTGTTAATAAGTCTCCCAATCACCCTAGAAGACCATTTTAATTTGACTTTATTGTGATGATTGTTTAATTCAACTCCCTGTAGCCTGACTCCACTAGACAGACTGATAGTTGAGACTCACACACTCCCTTCCATGAATGTAGCACACAAGTATATCAACATGTGAGAAAATACCAAGCAGCTGCCAGTTTTCCTAACTGAATAAATGTGGATAAGTTCTTCAATATTTTGGTGATTCAATTTCCTCATCAAGAAAATAGCATTGTTGGGGATGTTGTAAAGATTCAATGAGCTAATAGATTTTCAGTTACAAATGTATTGAACAGTGCCTGGCACACAGTACATGATAAAGGCAGGCTGGCCATTCCTTTTGTGACTGATTTTATTCCAATTGCTGGAAGAACTGAGGAATCGTATTATTAAAACTCTCACTGCTTAATTTCAAGGGGTTGGATTCCACATATTTATACTCAGTTTAACTTATAGCAGAGATTCTGATGTTCACTTGAAAAGCTAAGGAAATTCATTTTTCTTTATCTTTTATCCTCCTAAGATCTCTCACATCCTACAAATGCCATGAAGAAACTGTTTAACTCAAGAGCAAACAGACAACACAGGATACAATTAATTTTGGCACCTGAAAGAGCATTTTAATTTTAAATCCTATAACTCTCATTTCACCAACCCTCCAAACTCAAGATGAGAAAACCACCATGTTGTAGAATCATTCCCAATACTACTTAATTTGAACTTGAATGAGAATGCTCAGGATCTCATCCAGGTACCAAAACCACTGCAGGCCAGCAGTGGTTGAGATGAGGCTGTGGCAGTATTCAATGGTCCCACTTGCAACAAGCCCTGTTTGTCATTCATGCAGGACAGCAATTCTACTTTACCCTGAAGTGACCTATCATCGATGTCTTATGTGACAGTTTATAAATGCATGTTCTCAGCAAAGGTTTCTTTCTTCCAAATTCTTAGAGTTACATGATGCAAAAATAGGTTAATAACTACTCTTTTTTTTTTTTTTACCATTTATACTGCTTCCATAAAAAATTTTTTTCTCGTCTCATTCTTGCCAACAGGTGCCAGCATTTCACTCACATCAAGTGACACTACCGACAGAAAGAAGATACCAAAAGAGGATGAAGGGTGATTCTAATAGGGTGACTACTACTTAATGCACATCCACCAGGACCCAGACTTCCCCAAAACTATGCACGTATCACAGTGATTGGGGAGTGAGCTGCAGCGAGGCAAGGTTGTATGCACACGTAGGCTTCAATAAGTAGGAATTCTCAACTGAGAATATCAAGCCTCTGGGATCAGAGGACAATCTAAATTTCCAGAGAGACCTTCAGCTAAAAAATAGGCCACTGTCAAGTGACCGGGTTGCCCCTGTGTTGTGTGCTGTCATCCTCAGATAGAAAACTCTCCATCTCCTCCTGCAGCACCACCTTTTCACTGGTCACAGAATACTTCTATTCTATTCTCCTGGACACCAAAGCACTGGCCTTGCTTTCAAGTCTTCTACACTGAAACCTCTCTAGTTCCCTTGTTTCTTTACCCATCTGTCACAGATGCCATGTAGGACACAGCAAATTCCATTCTAGAGCCACGTGAAGACACACAACACTCTCTTCTGTAAAAAGGACATTGTTTTTAAGGGCAAGCCAAAAACCATAAAAGAAAGAAAGAAAAAAGGACAAGCCAACAAGATTTTCTGTATATGACTATTTCATGTGCATTTATTTATGAATGAGAAAACACTTTTTTCTCTTTTCCTCTATTCGAACCCAAGTGAAAGGTAAGTAAAAGACATCAAGTGTGCTATCAGCCTACCTGGCTAATAAGATAGGAAATCATGTATATTTTTTTTAAAGTAACAGTGATGAAGCCTCAAAATCAGCAGAGACTCTAGGAGAGGTTCTTAGCAGAGATGGAAGCCCAAGTTAAGCCCCCACTCTCTGCACCCAAGTCAAAGGCAATACCTCTCCTGTCCACGTTCAGAAAGATTATAGCTCTCTGGAATCTCACAGTGTTTCTGTTCTGTTTTGCTACATATATTTTTAAGTTTGTAGCTTAGAAGGGTCCCTAAAGGCAGTTTCTCCTTCCTTGTTCTGCCCCTCCAATGCCTGTTTACTGCACTGCTTATTCTTCCTGCTTCTACCCGACAAAATTGAAAATTTCATTTCCAGTTTCAGAAAATTAAACCCTAGGGAGCAGACTGATAGTAGAGCATCTCTTTTCTGGCAAAGAGCCGATCTCTGGATATAACTTTGCTAACCCTCTCTGGTTTTCGGAGGTTTAAGTGGATGAAAAACAGGTATTTCAAAGCACAATTTTTGACAGCTAAAATCTCTCTGATTGCACTTAAAGTCATTTTTGTGATTATTTTTTTTAAAAAGAGAGTGAACATATTTCAATTTGGAGCTGGCTTCACAAAAGAAGGAAGGTACATGACTTGCTGGGTGCACACTTCTCAAGCAGAGTACAGCAGCTCATGCAAAAGAGATGCTTCCCTCTGTGGCTGGAGTCTGAAGGAGTGTTTGACAGACCATTGTAATAACATCTTTCTCCACAATGCAAACACCAGCAACACAATCAAGCAGCTCACGGCTCCGTGCCTGCACCATTCTTTCTTCCTAGCAATGCAAAAGGTTGACTCTTGTTCCTTTAGTTTTAAAAGCATCTCTTTTGAAATGGATTCATACTCAGAGATAAAAAGCAGCACTTACTCCTCACACTAAACCTAACTAGACAAACCAGTCCCAGTATAATGCAGTCAACTATAAAACTGATCATATTTAAGCAATGAATGCAGCCTTGGAATAAAGAAGCTCACACGGGAACCCTATAATGCCATTCTTCCGTGTGCTTGTTAACCAAGTCACAGTTTTCTCGGTAGACAATAGGACAAAGCTACATCTTTGCTCAGCCTGCTAATACCAGCGGACAGTGATGTAACACTGAGGTTTACTCACCAAGCGCCCGTAAGTCCATCTTTTCCAACTACAAATACTGCTGCTGAGCTGCTGTCACCACCAAATGACTTAGAGTCGTCTCCAAGAAGAACAATGTGCTAGGACACCAGCTGGTTCCGGACTATACTTGCTCATGAAACAGGTTTCCAGTTGAGCCATGTGAATGGAGACCTGCCTCACACCTTTGAATGGTATACACTTCAAGTCCAGAAGAATAAGCATGTAGCTTTGCTTATGTTTATGGAGCTGGAGCTCAGGGGTGCTCCAATTGGCAGGAATTGTGAAAAGATCAGCCAATCACAGGCAGCCTCCATTTCAGGGAAACTCCTGCTCATTTATTTAGGATCTTCAGAGATCATCGGCTTTTCTAGGAAGAGCTTTTCTCTTATAGTATCGCCAGAGAAAAAAAAAAACTTCATTTCAATTTTAGTGCCCCAGGCTCTGAATAATATAAAACAATAAAATATAACTCCTTTTCTTAGTACTCCTCAATACTCCCACTTTTCTTATAAAGAACTAAAAAAAAAAGAAAGGAAAGAAAAAGAAAGAGCTTGTGATGGGCTGGAGATAGTTCATATTCATCAGCCTCCACCTTGTTGGGAGAAAGGCGGAGTGGGGGGAGCACTCAGGCTCAATAATTACTGATTCTGTTACCATGGAAACAGACTGGCTGCAGCGAGTTGGATTCCTGTAGAACATCTGCTGCCAGACCCATAATCAACCACAATCTCATCTCTCCCCCTCTCCCGACTTCTATTTGATTTTGAGTTTGCTTTCTCCCTCCTCTTCACATACAGTTTTATCCAGAAATGTCATGTAACTGCTTCATTTGTCACACACAGCATATGCACGCGAGGGGAGCTCCCATACCCAGCAATGCCTGCATGCCCAGGAGTGCCCAGCAGGCTTCCCCTGAGAGGATCCATCTCTGATTCGGACTCAGGATATAAACAAACATAAACAGCCCCTCCAGTGCGTACAGTCTCAATTAAAATTTATTGTAGTTAGTCTAAAGCTTCAGTGGGGTATCTTTTAAATATTTGTCATCTAATAGTCCTGAACATCCCTAAGTAAAAGTTTACAATGGCATTTCTCAGAGGGCACTTCAGTAGTTTCCAGGAAACCTTTGGAATGAAACTTGTAAAATATTTTTAAGCACAAAATCTCTAGGTTCAACTTCTCCATATTAGCACCTCACCAAAGGCTCACTATATTCTGGGACTCTCCATGGAAATTTTCTCAGGCAATTTTCATCCCCTCACAGTGCTCCTCTGCTTTTTCCAAATTCTGGTAGTTCGACCAGAATTAATGTGCTGCTACCTTCTTTAACAGCAGGGGCCACCACTGAGTAAAGAATGGCTGCCTGGACTTGTCAGACCCAGAAGGGGGATCAGATGGTGGTAATCATATGTGGGTCACCAGAAAGCCCTAAATCTACAGAGATTGACTGAAAATGGCAATGGTCAAAGAAGGCTTAGATTTTGGCTTACGGAGGTTAGAAAAAGTATTATTCTTTGTCCCATATTAATGCATCTCAAAGAGAACCTTTTCTTTTCTAAGGGTCTCCACAAACTTGGTGCTCTCAGTTCATTCAGGATATAAGGCAGGTTTTGGTGTCAGGGGAGGTGGTGTGGAGAGAAGGGCTGATGTTTGTTCTTTGCACATCTCTGATTTTTGAGCTATTTACCACTGTCTCATAAACAACAGTAGCCCTGGATTTCCTCTATTCCTAATGGACTCTCCATCTACACCACATTTCTATCCATCTTCAGTGTTGAGCTCTGGCTCAACAGTGTAGAAGTTGGGTTTTCTCTCTGTTCCACTGTGAGCCTGGGAAGGAATTCTCACTTGAGTTCTGCCTCCCAAACACCCACCTCCAACACTGGCAATTTTCTCATTTCTATTGAGACTACCTCCAACCTTGCTGGATATCTTAGGTTTTCTCTACCACTTCTCTGGACCATGTTTAACTTCTCCTCTCCCATAAGGACCCTACCCTTTACCCTTTCAGTCTCCCAAGACTGTCCAAACAGTCTCTGTCATTCCAACTAAGTCTTTCCTCAACAAAATTTTAATCATTTGTTCCACAAATATTTAGTGAGTTTATATACCAAACAGTGTACTAGTGACAAAACCAATGGACATGGTTGTTGTTTTACAGCATGACAACAGTAGATGAGGCAAAGCATATTAAAGTGTAACTGTGAGATGGGATATGAAGGAAAGCTATGAGCACAAATAATAAATAGACTTAGTGAGGTAAAGTAAAGCATGTCAGAGAAAGTGATATTTAAGCTAGATCTATAGGAAAAATAAAAGTTAATGAATTGCAAGTGAAGTGAACAGTGTCTCATAAGAAATAACACATGCATGGGCCTCCCTGGTGGCGCAGCAGTTGAGCGCTGGGCTGCGAAGCTGCCCGCAGCCTCTGCAGCGCCCGTTCGATCCCCGGCCCCCCGCAAGGGTCCCACATGGCACACAGACCTCTCCTGCCACCCCTGCTGCTCCTCTCAGCAGTGTACTTCGTCGTCAGTCTGCCTGTTCTGCTCCCCACTCTGGTGAATTCTCTCACCCTCCTGCACTTCTGATTGCACCCAGTGCTTGTATAAATAAATAAATAAATCTTAAAAAAAAAAAAAAAGTAATACATGCACAGGGCCTGAGCTAGGAGTGAGCATGGCATCTCAAAAAAGAATAAAGAAGCCAAATGTGGCCAATCACAGACAGACAGAGAGAATGATTAAAAGATCCTTTCTTTTTTTCTTTTTTCTTTTAGTAAGATGAACCTGGAGAGCACACAGAGGCCAGACCTGCAGGGTACACATCACCTTAAAAAGTTTGGCTTTTATTTTAGGAGCTATGGCAGGTCACTCCATGAAATGACTCCTTGACCCCCAGCACACCAATGTATTTTAATATATTTCTCAGTTGATCTCAACAACATATTAATAGGATGCCAATCTGATTGAAACCATCTATTTCAAAGCATCCATAACTTGTAAGACTGATCACACTAACATTTACTGATTAATTAGTAGGTCAAAAAACATCCTAAGAACATTGTCCCTAACTAACACCCTAAGAACTTCCTAACAACCTATGAGGCATTATTGTTACTCTTGTATGTAGAAAGAGGAGACTGAGGCACAAGGAGGTTGTGTTACTTCACCAAGTTTACAAAGATAAAAAGAGGCAGAGAAGGGATTCCAAGCAAAGGATTCTATCTCTATTTTCCCTAAGTAATATACACGGATGACCTGTTGGAATCATCTGGAGTTCTCATTAAAATCCAGCTTCCTGGGGCCCTAAACCAGAATTATGGGGAGTGGTGTCTTGGGATATGTTGCCCAGCATGCCAGAAAATACTTATACTCAACACAGTTACAGAATCACTGCAGGGATATTTGTTTACATAAAAGAGGAGAAGACTAACCCCAAATTAATCCTTGTATTAACTGGAAGAGAGTATATATATTATAATGGGGATCTGACTACTTCAAGCTATCCCAAAGGACTGGCTCCATCAAAATAAGACCATTTTTCTTTGATGACTGCTAATTCCCATTGTATCATGCAACCCAAAGTTAAAGTTAAGGAGAGATATACAGGACAGTTTGGGCTCAGGAGCTATGCAGGTGAAGAGGTTTATGATTTAGGTTCATACCTAAAGACCAGATTCAGCAGGTAATCAGAAATGCTATCAGACCTGCCAGCAATAAGTTAGGAAAATGATATAATATTGTGCTCACTAGGAGTGTCATAAATTTTCTTCAGATAATTTTTTTCCTAAAAAATTCCTTTTTAAAGACACAATTTCAATGTAAACATAATATTTTTTAGCCCTCAGTCTAATCTACCTTCCCCCTCACTCCCTCATCTATCTGAAAACTTGCAAGAAAGCTCTTTGTCTCACCTAGCCAGAATGGCTTTAGTTCTGAAAAAGAAGCAACTTCATCTACATATTCAGAGAAATCATTTCATACAACACAGCTAGAGTCTTTGGAGAAACTTCCCAAGCATTTTTCTGCCGAATTTTGTTTAGTCGTGTTGTGGTGACTGATATCACAGACTGGACTGGTTAACTTGGCTATTACTGGTATTCTTCCCTTTCTAGATTGTGTAATGAAAAGAGTAAAACAGGGAAACTAAATTCTATTGGTTTAGAATTTGAATTGTTTGTTAAACCCCAAGAATAAGTACAAAGCATACATCTAATGGATTTGCAGTCCAGAGGCTCAAAACAGATTGTCTGTAGAATACCATCAAACTTCTGAAAACATTAAATTTAATATGTGCTGTCTACAAATAGTGGGAGGCAATCATAACATCAAATACCTAGAAAATTCAAGAGGCAAAACTATCCCTGGGTTTCTGAATAAAAATCTGGAGAAATCTCTTTTTATTTCACTTCCACATTAGAGCCTATACTCTCTGCTCTGTTTTGTATAGTCACTGCTGGTTATCATTTATCTTGCATTTTCTTGGGGCAGATTCAAGCTAATTAAATTCTATTCCATAAACATGATTTATTAAATGTATTATTAGCATCTACTGTAATACACCTCTGCAATATGTTGAAAATAAGTTCACAAATCAAAAAGAATTCTATTAGGTGATCTATAATTTTAGATCAGAAAATGCAGTGAATGTAGATAGGTGGAATTATTTCTAAACTAGCTTTCCATTTTTCTTCAGCTACTTACAAATTTTAACTAATACTCCATTTTTGCTTAGTTAAATCATTCTTAAAAGGGAAATCATTTTGGTCAGATTGAACCTCAATAAAATTCACCAAGTTAGGTATGTACTGCAGAAGGTTCATCTCCAGCTATTCCTGGAGCACCTCTAGTCCTGAGCACCCCCAATATACACTCATGTACAAGCAGTGTGCAAACATATAGAACAGACCATGTTCCCCAGAGGCGTGAAATCAGAGGTAGGACTCAGTTCTAATAGGACAAAGTTGTGATCATGATTATGTCAGTTCAGATACTTCTCTATTCAGCTAGGCCTACCAAGATATAACTATCTCTGATTTTTTTATATGGTGCATTTTAAAACCCAAACATACATAAAACCTCAACTAAGCATGGTCAAAATAATACTATATTTTTTCTCCCAAGAGGAGATAATCATTATGATATTCTACAGAAAAATCCCCAAACACAGGCAGCTGCTTTTCTTTTTCTCACCTACACGGTGAGATGAGCATAAGCAGAACTTCCAAAGCCTATTATACTGTCACTTTATCTTTAGGTCCTGGAATGCTAATCTCCATGTGACAGAGTTTCAACATCTAAGAGAGGATATGAGAAAAAAAAAAAAAAAAGAAACCAGTAAATGCATATGTGGCACTTATAATGGGCCCAAACCATGAAAACTCCCATTTTCCAAAAAGAAAAACAGAGATACAAGACATTTATGTAGTATGTCTACAGTTACTACTGAGTAAACAGGGGACAAAAGATTCAAACTCACATTTCTGTCTGTGAAGTACCCTAAGTAGTATATTATATCATGTTTCCAGAGGGATTCCATAAGCAAGGGATCTGGAGCAGATAGAACTGTTCTGATGGCATTTCAAGGCCCGAGTAATTTTGTAACTCATATTTATAGGGAATTAACATGAGAAATTTTATTTCCCAGGACTTGGCTATCTTTGCATTTCCCATAAAAATACCCTAAAATATACAAACACTAAAAAAATCTACAAACACTATGAAATAAAATGAGATCTATATCATACAAACTGTCTCTGTCCAACCCATACATTTTTTCTTCCTTCCTCCACAACCTCAACTCTTACAAGTGACCATGATTTACACTAATAGAGCTGAAAAGCCAAGTCCTGGGCTTTGGGTATAAAGGACATGTCCAATTGGAATGGGCTGATCTGAAAAGAACATCGGGCACAAGAGCAAGGCCCAATATGATGCATATCTTATAATTCTTCATAGGGATAGTTGGTGAAAATCTGAAAGCTTATCATCTTGCCAGTTTGAAATTTCCAAATATACCATAGAAATGCATTCCAGAATTGCAGACTGAAGAAAAACCATGCCAAAGGAAAAAAAAAATGAAAATGCCAAAATCCACAGCTCAATCTTGCCAAGCACATATACCCGCAATATGGTGGTAGAATGCTCTGGGGCCAATGGTTGGATATTCTTTAGGTGAGATGAAGAAAAAGTTTCTGTGCCATTGAAAAAGGGAAGCTTCTGGGTCTTATCACATCTTCTTGATTTTCAGATCAAATGAATAAGTAAGCCTCTCTAGTTTTGAAATATATCAATTTCACATGCGATTAATTCTGCCTTTTGGAAAAAAAAAATTAGTCTCTGATATTCTCAATCAGAGGACAAGTTTTGTTGCACTTGGTAAAGAATAAATTCATGTTTTCTCAAATAGTTAACATTTGATGTCCTTACTTTCTCTACTTTTTCTGCTCACAGATACATATTCACTGCAACAGAAACAGTAAGCTAGGGATGTGAGGTAAAGTGGAGGGTTTGCTGAACAAGAGGGAAAAATAAAATGATCAAGAAGATACACAGATGTAGTGTATCCCAAAGGGCAGGGAGGAAGTGGAAAGTACTAGCTATTTATAGAGTCAGCTCTAGGATACTCAAGTTCTGAGATGTAGAAGAGGACAGGCAAAGCAGAAGTCTGCTTGGAAAGGGGTCTGAAAAGTCAGTAGCAGGCCAGATGTGGACCCACACCACAAAACCAAGAGGGTCACCATGTAGAATTCTAGGGTGAGTTCTGTTTAATCTAGTTATTTTCATTTTGTCTCTCAGTAAAGAAGTGGGCTTTGTCAGAAGCCAATCATCTCACAACTGCATGCCCAGAATTTCAATGAACATCAGCAACCACCCCCCACCCCCACCTTTCTAGGAAAATTAACTCAGAGTGTACCCACTCATGGCAAACCAGTGCTGCCACAGCAGTAACAGGCTTATTCTTAGACTCAGTTCTTCATTATCAGCTTGTAAGAGCCAGATTGCTTCAAACTGTCCTTTGTTCCACTTCCAATTAAATGAAGCTTTGAAATGTGAACCATGACCCCTAGGCAAATGATATTGACAGGTTATTCCTAACTCTCACAAAGAATGAACTCTGAAATTTAATTTGTGCAGCAATTATAGTCTGACAAAAATCCAATTTTATTTTATTTCTAAGTACTTGCCTGTATCTTTCAGCCAGTAATTATAGGAGGGAGTTAATTTGATAATATAAATAAAAATTTTCCCCAAAGGCCAACAGTCAATCCATTTACATGTAAAAATGCTTCCTATCTAAGTCATCCCAAGGCAAATATGAAACATGATTTCTAAACTACATCACCTACAATACTCTCAGTACAGCAACACACACAGAATTGTGAAGAACATATTTCAAATAATTATCTCTTCAACTTTAAATAAATTATCTTGCTTATATTTTGAAGGGATATATTGTGTATTAGATATCTCATCTGTTCTGTACATACACCGAAACAATATATTTGGCCACAAAGTCCACTAATGCTTAGAATGTGCCTATAATGTGCTTTCACATCTTGCTTCACATTTTTCAAGTCTTGGCATGCCAAGCCAAGAATATTGCCTTAATATCTTCAAAGTAATAAAGCTCTATTAGTTATGTTTTCTCTTCATGTATTCATTCTGATTAAATTTGTTCTGCTCACCTGGTAAACTTCTATTCATACATTAGAGTCCATCTAACTAAAGTCCTCCTTTCCTTTGAATTATTTCTATATGCTGTATGAACTTTTGCTATTGTATTTCACAATATTTCATAATTATCTCTTTACAAACCTATCTCTAATACTGTGAACTCCTGAGAGTCAGATTTACTTACACAAAACCAGGAATATCATCTTTAGATATCTCTGATACCTTAGTCAAGAATACAAGTACTTATTAAAAAATCCTATACACTTAGAGAAGTTACAAAAGACTTTCGAGTATTTCTCTGTCATTTGACCTAACACCCTGAATAGAGTTATGAGGTGAGGATATCTTTAACAACATCTTACTGACTCATCTCATGTTTTCTCCCATTCCTTCCTCTTCCCACTCTTGCAATCTCCAGCCTTAGAGAGAAGAGGGTGCACTGGAAAACACTCCCGACCCTCATGGAAACCCACTTCACAAGCAGCCCAGATGCTGGACCAAGTGCCGTGTTCCAACCGGCTTATTTCTGCAAGGATGTCACATCTGTTCAGAACTACATTCCAGTTAATGAGTCTTCCTCAAATGGAGCCTCAGAGCATTTTTCAATCTGAATACCAATCAACTTCAGGCTGAAGATACTGGGTACTGGCTAGGTTGGCACATCTGGCTCAAATCCATGCTTTATTTCAAGGAAGAATAAACAAACCAAACCTGAATTTATAACTTGAGATGCTGAGGTGAGAAAATTTTCTCTAGACTAGCACCATAGATCAGATCACGTCTGATGCCTGGTGACAATTCTGCACCCACCTATTTAAAAATTATTATTTTAGAAATGACTGTAACACACATGTTCAGTAAAGAAAATATGTGACATGAAATGCATAATAAAAGAGAAGTTACCTGAGGGGAAGGGGATGGAGAGGTGAGAAGAACCAGAGGGGATGGATTGGTGGTGGACAGTAAGTAGATTTTGGAGTGTGTGGTGCGGCATATATAATTTTGGAGGTGTGAATGTGTACTCCTGAAACTCGGTGCTTTAAACTAATGTTACCTCAGTAAAAAGAGAGAAAACTATAATTAGCCATACTATGCATTGTTAAGATCATCCGAATACCTTAGTTTGTATTTTTAGTTATTTAAAATATAAATTTGTACCCTGCTCACTCACCTTTAACATATTTTCTTATATTTATATAGTATTCACAAATATCATTTTAAATGTCAGAAAAATTGAACATATAAATAAATGTACCCATATACTAAGTGATTATGTAGTCATTGCTTAATCTAGAGTTATTTTCTATTTTCTTGCTATTACAAATAATAGTGGAGCAAACATCTACAAGCACACACATTTTCCCCTTCCCTGGAAAGTCCATGATTCTAAATAGCTGCATTGTATTGCAGGCTATATAAATGAGGTCCTCAATTGTGGGTGAGTTTGCTAACCAGAACTTTGCCCCAACAGATTTCTTAAAATTTTACAGAAATATTAAGTGGTAGCAAGTGGCCCTTTGGTGGCACCGTAGATGACAATTCTTCCTTTTCTTTGGCAGAGGAGCTGCAAGTCATCTGCTCATAAATGAGGAAGAAGTAGAGGTAAGGCAATGAACTTCACAAAAGCTGGAGTGCAAGTCTCCCAGGCTCTACCAAAGCCTACTTTGGAATGTGAATGTATTTTCAAATAGCTCAGGCCCCAGTTTCTGTGCAGGAGCACATGTCAGCCAGGAAAATCAATTGGCTTTTGTCAGGCAGTAAATACCATCAAAACAAAATCTAATGGTGTTTCCTTAAAGCATACAAAACAAACAAACAAACAAACAAACAACAAAAAAAAACCAATCCTTTTCCTTCTCTCCTGGAAATGCCTTATTATTTTTTTCCTGGCCCTAACCGAAATCATCACTCTGGAGAATCACTCTTTCTCTTACCACTTCATGTGCTTCACTTAATTCACTAAATTCACTTCACTAAATTTGTTCTATAGTTTGCAAAATTTTTTTCCAAATAATACTTTTTCCTTTTAAAACATCATCAAATTGTTTTTAAAAGAAATATCAGCTGCTTCTTCTCCCTCCCCTACTCTCCCATTAATGGCTGGCTAAAAAATTCAATCTAGGCAGCACCTATATCATTTTGCTGGTAAGCATCCTGGGTAGAAAGGTGAGGAAGCATTCCTCCCAGTTCTCAGGAGAAAAGTCAAGAAGGAGAGAGTATAGAAAACTAACTATAAGAGCATGATTTTCTATGAGTCCTTCCAAGATTCCGCAGCATTGCTTTAAGACAGCCAAGAGGTAGAACAAGAGGTGGCCTGAGACATGTGCAAAGCTAACTAATTGGCTAACACAGGTTTTCAAATCTGATGTACTGCTGAGTCTGTTAAGTGCTATAAAGAAAAGGGATGAACAAGTGTACTTAAAGAGGAAACAATTCTGCCTCGAAGGAAGGACCCCACCTGCCCTGGAACAGGGCCATGATTAATGAAAGATGGGCACAATTTCAGGGGAAAGGATGAAGGACCTTTTTCACTGAGGAAACAGAGGTAAGAGTAGAGACTTGGATGTTCAAAGCATGCTTGGGAATTATGATTAATTATAGGTTAGAAGTGAGTGTGTTGCAGACTGTAATAGGCCTCTTGTTTGAAAGCATGGTTTCCAAAAGAATGTGGATTTTTGTTACTGTGCTATAAGAAACCAGAGTCAAGTTTCTTGAGAATGGATCTATTATGAGAAGAATTATAGTCTAGAAAGGTGTTTCTGGAAATAAAGGGAACAAGAACTTATGGGTGGGCTAAGTCCAGACTCAGGAAAAACAATGAAAGACAAATGTGGTCTATGCAAGATATGATGGTGGCAGGAAGCAGAGTCGCAGTAGTAAAAGCTAGATGATCTCTTCTCATACACAGGTGGGAACCTGTTATGGAGAAGAGGTGAAGAAGCCAGGGATCACTCCAAAATTATGAGTTTAAGAGCAGGTGGATAGTCATATCATTTTTAGAGTTAGCATAGAAAGAACCCTGCAGAAGAGAGCTATGAGAATAATTAAACCAGTTTGGGACACATGGAGTTTGAGGTATTTGTGCTTCATCCTTGAGCGTCCATTCATTGAGAGAATTGATATCTGCATAAGATGATGAAGAAGAAAGATTGTCGATGGGAAGGAGGTGGTAGGAGAGAAAGAAGAAGAGAGTTTTGAGGAATGCTGATGCTTAAGAGGTCATTGAGAGGTGGTGGTGGCAGTGCCAGGGAATGGAGAAGATCCAGGAAGCAATGTATGGGGACATCTGAAATACATCAGAATCATTGGGAAGAGGTCATTGGACTTGCAAATTAGGAGGTAATGCTGACCAAAACAAAGCAATTTCAGTAGCGTGGACTGGGTGAAAGTCAGGTCACATTATGTGGAGGGGGTAGACAAGTGGGGATGACATCCTTTCTTGGAAGCTTAGCAGTGCAATAAAAGAAGGAGATTGACTAAGACTCTGAAAGAAGAACAAAGTTGAAAAATCATTTTTAAGGATAGAAGAGATTTGGTATTTTTTTTTAGGTTGAAGAGAAGAGATTGAAGGGGAGGCTAGAGGATGCCAATAAGCATATAAAAGTGCAAGGAATAAAAGATTTATTTTTATAAATTTTTTGATGTCTAGTCCATCAGAGCAGAGATTCATAACAATGTGACTTCTTTCCAGTCTTAAATTAGAACAGCTCAACAATTCCTTTTAATCTCTACTTTCCTCTTAGAAATCATGTCTTTTGTGGCTGAAGTTTTCAAATATTCAAGGCATATATATATGTATATGTATATACCTTGAATATACATATATATGCCTTCAATATATAATATATATAAGCATATATATGTTAGTGCATTTTAGAGTCATATTTCTCTGTTGAATTTAGTTATATTTTAACTTCCTTCTAAAAATTTTTCTTTAGAATATCAGTTGTAACTGGAACAAAAATAATAACAAATGTCTTCCTTTTATATGTAGTTATAAAGATATGCAATATATGCACTATATATAGTCTATCTATCCATTCATCATCTATCAACCTACCAATCCACCTACCTACCCACCTTCTTACCTACCCAGATAGTATCATGTTTCTATCTTATATATGTGCATTCATTTCTAAAACCATAGTAAGATAGTTTTTAAGAAAGAAGAGTGGCTAACAGGGCCAAGTGCTTCAAAAATGACAAATAAGATAGAGATTTTAAGGGCCTCTCCTGGTGGCGCAGTGGTTGAGTGCTGGGTTGCGAAGCTGCCCGCAGCCTCTGCAACGTTGTTCGATCCCCGGCCGCCAGTGAGGGTCCCACATGGCACGCAGACCTCTCCTGCCGCCCGCTGCTCCCCTCAGCAGTGTACTTCGTCAGTCTGCCTGCTCTGTTCTCCTATCTGACTCTGGTGAATTCTCTCACCATTCCGCACTTCTGACTGTACCCAGTTTTTGTATAAATAAATAAATAAATCTTAAAAAAAAAGGAAAAAAAGAATTTAAGATAAAGATTTTAAAATGCCCATGAGAGGTGATCATTTTTTAAAAAATCAAATTTTACTGACTTACCCCTCATTTATGGAACTACATAACGTCAGGAATACAACGTCACACCTCGACATATGTATATGCTGCTTTCACCAACCACCAAAATTCTGGTGCCATCACACTATCAAATTAATCCCCTCTATCCAAAGAACCACCCCCTCTTCCTCTCTGGTAGCACTATATTTTCCCCAGAATCTAATTTTTTTGTTGTTGTATTTTGCCATTTTGTTTGCTTTGGTTATTTATATTCCACATATGAGTAAAATCAACAATTGTCTTTCATTTTCTAACTTATTTCACTTAGCATAATCAATTCAAGTTTCATCCATGTTGCCACAAAAAAATGATTTCATCTTTTCTAACAGATGAGTTGTATTCCATTGAGTATATATAAAACTTTATCTTTACCTAGTTATCCACCAATGGACATTTAGGTTAATCTCATCACTTGGCTATTGTCAATAGTGTTGCTATGAATATAGTGGTGCATATGTCTTCTCAAATTAGTGTTTCCATAGTCTTTGGTAAATACCTAGGAGTGGTATAGCTGGATAATACAGTATTTCCACTTTTAGTTTTTAACCAGAGGTAATTTTTGACTTTGTCAAAATAGTGGCTAAAGTAGTTTTCAAGTACTGACAATGTAATTTAGTGCTTTATAGAGTCATATTTTTCTTCTGCTTAGTAATATTTAATGAGGGCAGAAGACAGGTTGTAGTGGTTTCATAAGTTAATGGGAAGTGAAAAGTAGAGGTAGCAAATAGAAGTTACTCTTTGAGAAAACTAGACGATGAGGGGGAGTAGGTAGTGTATCAAGAAGGACTTAAGTGCTTTTTAAAATGCAAGAGATTTGAGTACAATTATGTGCTGGTAAGAAAATATCATCTAAGACAAAAAGATTAATAATAAAAGGATTGGAAAGAACTTTATCAAGCAAGTTTCCAGAGCAGTTAAGAAGGGAAAGAATACAAATCACATCAGGAAGAATCCAACTCAGGGATACCTCTGTGTAGCAAGGAGGGTGTTGAGGGCACATGTAGGCTATTCCCAGATGTACAGGGAGATCCCAATTAGAATCCATGGCTCCTAGTATTGGCTTATTTAATGCTTAAAACAACTAAATATGAAGTTTTATATTTCAGTGATAAACAGACTTTAAAACAGGGCAAGATAATTTGCCCAAGTTTACCTTGCAGGGAAATGGAGGAACTTGGGTTAAACCCTTCTCCCTGGATCCAGAGTCAATATTCTTGACATTTATATTTAAATGTACTTTTTGAACTAAATGAACTTATCCTTTCTTTGTGAATTTCCAATCTCCCCCCACTCTTTGATTCCTCATTGGGGATAGAAGGGTGGAGAGGCATTGGGAAGAGGAAAAGGGGTTGAGAAGGGATAATGGTTAGAAAATGAATAAGGGGAGATGGTGAAAGCCAAGGTTGAGGCTGTGTGTGTGCAGCAGCTTCAGGTATCTATTATCAGCCAACACTGAAGTGCTTTATAAGTGGAATATTTGATGAGCACAAAATTTTGGTCAACCCTGTCCAAACACCATCAATATCTTTTACTGTCTTTTATTTTCAGAGCTGTGCACAAGTGAATTCTGATCAATTTAAGAAAAAATTAAAGACTACTTTTACATCCATGACTAAGTTGTGTCTGCTGAGTTGAGGCTTTGACAAATAGCCAGGGTTTCCCAGGTGCCCTGGTCACAACAAAATAAGCCAAACAACTTTTTATAACATACTTGAGGGCCAAAATATCACTTTTTTTCTGGTGAAAGAACCATTTGAATAGGCACAGCATCTGTGAGGAACACTCATACCCCTTTCAACTTTTGCTTTAAGAATTTCAGAGGCAAGGGCCTCCCTGGTATTGCAGGGGTTGAAGTCTCAGTGCGATCAAGCTATTGCCAGCCCCTTGGTGTGATTTTGATCCCCTGCCAGGGAGCTTCCCACAGGGCACAGCAGACCTCTCCTGTCTCGCCCATTTCACCCCTAGCAGTGTATTTCATTATATCTACTTGTTCTGCTCCCCACTCTGTTGCTGGTGAATCCTCTCAACCCTGAACATCTGGTCTACACCCCAGTTCTTGTATGCATAAATAAATAAAAGTAAATTAAAAAAAAATAATATCAGAGGCCAGGGAGCTTTCTGACAGAATCCTGTGCTCTGTGATTCACAAAATGGAAATCTGGCATCACGTGCCAGTGACATTTACTTCTGTGGCAGCTCAAGCAGCAAAAGGCCATATGCCATACACCTCAGATCCAGCAAGCCACACAAATGGATGCATGACAAAGAGATGAAGAAAATAGGAGCACAGTGTTCTTGGGAGTTGATTGCCTCCAGCACATAAAACACAAAATCACTGTGGCAAGAATCAAGTCTTCGCACTCTTATAGTACTCTTGGAAAGGTATATTTTTTTCTAATTTCAGAGAATGTTGGGTGGTAAAGGTAAAATTCAAAAGATAATTTTTGGGAACTGCATGATGTGCTCGATGTTATATGCCTGCTACACAGGCATGTGCTTATTGGGAGTGTTTGGTGACAAAGCAGTCATCTAAATAGCAGGGGCTGCTGGAAGCCACACCAATTCTCCATACTTCTGGAAGGCCTCTTAGCAGTCATCCTGTGAAGGGATAAGCATAATGACTGGCCTTATTTTCCCCACAGACCTGGAAAAAAGACCAGTGGGAAAGTAGACTACTCCCCAAATGGCCAGGCTTTGTGGGATAAGCAGCCCTGAGAGGGATATAAGAAAGTGTGAATGTGACAATTTTTTTTTTGACTAGGGACTGAAACCACACAATTTAGAAAAGAGTAATTTAGTTTTCTTGCATCTGCTCAATGTCTTCGAGGCTATTTATTCACCTTATAGGTGGAAAATAATTACTCTGTCATTTCATTAAGAATGGCAAAGTTACCTGATAACTCCTTCAAGTACTGACACATGAAAAAGAGATTATATTCAAAGGGTTTGAGTTTTTCTCAAATAGGAAACTGACATTTTGAGCAAGAAAATTCTTCTATAGAATTGCAAAATACTTAGCACCTATGGACTCCAGAAATGGAACAGTGATCATCCCACATTAAAATGTTGTAAATTAATTCAGTTTATTGGTCACATGGACTATTTTACATAATGAGCGAATTAAACATTTCTGCCCATCTATTCATTCAACATTCAGCCTAAAGTAATTGGGCAGATACTACTTAAGAAGCACCTGGAGGATATTAAGAAATAAAAGCTGTAGTTCTTGGTCCCAACATATTTATTCCAATGACTCCCAATGACTTAATTTAGAAAGATAGATTTGTAAATAAACAACTACTATTACACAGCTAGAAGATAATTTCCAAAATAAAATTTTAGTTCCATGCTGTGGGGTAGAGGTGAAGAAATTTATTCCAAATGAAAGGGACCGCTTACCTCTCTTATTGGGGTGGCACTTGTGTGAAATCCTAAAGTTGGATTTCAAAGGCAGATGAGAGAAGACATTTCTGGCAGAGGGAAGGAGGATAATGAATGCCGAAGACATGAAAATACTATCGTGTATATATGGAATGGTATATACATATATGCCCAGTATATGCAGAGCTCAGGGCAGGAATGGGGTAAACATGTGGGCTTGGAGCAGTAAAAGTACATTAGGCTTATTAAAGAGTAGTCTGAATATCTCATCAAGGCCATGCAACTTTGTGACTCAGGCAGTAAAGTTCCACAGATGGGTTCAAAGAGAGAATGGTATGGTTATTTCTGTGTCAGAGGATATTTGGAAAGTTACAACTGCAACAATTGGTGTCCATTATTGCCACACTACTGCTGAATAACAAATAATCCTCAAAGCTAAGACGTTCTCACAGGTCTATCGTTCAACTGAGTAGCTGTTTTAACCTGTGTAATTCTGTGGGCTGACTGAGAAAACTGTGCTTCTTATGTTCTCCTAGACTCTATAGCAAAGGGGCAGTAGATGCTGAAGCAAAATGCAAGAGCCCAAACCAACTACATGAGCATTAGTAAGGTCTGCGCTCCCTTCATATCCATAAACATCTCACTGGCACAAGAAAGTCACTCAATCAAGTCAAAAGTTAAAGGACAGATAAAACACACTTCACTCATGTTGAGGTCATGGGGAGGATATGGGATTTATCACACCCATGAGCAGTGTAGAACTATAATCAGACATTCAATTTACATATTTGGAGTGAGAGAAAAAAATCTGAACCCAGGAAATAATAAGGAAGAAGACCTCATAGCAAGAGTAGTGACTATCCATAAACTCTGAACCAGGTCCTGTTCCAAGAAGCCTGACATTATGCAGACAATTGCAGTTCATGATGGTAAGTTCAGGGTTTGGGTTTTCACAGGGTTGGAGCATGGAGTGTCCTTGAGGAATTTCTAAGATAATTGTTGCCATAAGTTTGCAGGTCTGAGGACATTCCTAAGGAGGATGGGTGCTGGTTAGTGTGAGTGTGCTGCCTAGTCAAATTCCTCGCATATAGTTTAACTGACCAACTTCTATTACTGATAATTTAGTTTTACCAAAACTGCACCAAAAACACACAGAAATGATAAAAGAAGGGAGAAAAATTAAAGAAGGAACTAGTAATTTGGAATTCACATCTCTCAAATCCAAGTTTTCATGCTGTTTTTGGTCTCTAGGACATTTGCCACAAAAGAAGAAGGAAACAGCTACTGAACTTAGGCTTATTTTGATGACTTCTTCTTGCCTCTCAACCAGTGCTGCTGCTTTTGGCTTGTTTGATTAGTTGGCTCCATGCCTGAGGATAGAGCAGGCAGGCTAATGTGTGGTGCTGAGCCACGCAGCAGTGCTGCAGCTCCCATTTGCTAAGATGATGGTCTTAACCCATCATTCACTGTTGTTCATATGTAAAAGTATAAAATCTACACATGCATAATAGAAATATACATTAGTAATTGAATTGTGAACATTTAAATAATTAAATATATATTTAACTCCCTGCCCCCTAGATGTGCTAGGTATTTTTTGCAAGGGTTATTGATAATCTCACTTTTTGATCTTCTACCATCTTTGCTCTTGTACTAGCATCTTAGCTAATGACTTTAGCCCTTATCTCTCATTTTGACTCCTTATTTCATCTAGAGTCACTATCACACCCCAACTTCTGGCATGCTCAGATGCTAATAAGATGCACCTATGTGACAGTATCTCTATGTTCTTCTGTTCTACCTGAGGAAAAGCATTCTTTTGCAGCAGTGCACTCTCAACTCCCATTTGACATAATTTACTTTGCAATTACAAGATAAATATTTCTTTCAAATCGAGGAGGACTTGTATTTCATGAGAGATTCCCATCTAATGGTACCCTCTTAGCTATCAAGTCTGATTTCCATCTGCCTTTAATTTAAAATGCTAAATTTCATTATGCCTTACTTAATGTAGTAATTTGCTTTTAATTGGACATATACTAAATAAAGGTATCTGTGCCTTTATCAAATCCTCATATATCCAGGAGTATGGAATCAGGTCATAGGAAACCGACGGTTACATTCATACAGAGCCCCAAGTGTAGTAATGAAAGGGAAGAAGTTTCAAATGACACCAAATAGAGTTATATAGAACAGTTAACTTACAGAGCCATCATTATTTCATGTTTAGGGATGATCTTCAATTTGTGCAAGGGACTAATGTATCTCATTGCTGTCCAGCAGAAGAATCTATCAATTTTTCTTTTTTCATTGACATTTCTCAACTTAGCATGTTATATGCAAAGAGAATATACTGGCTTTATAAAGATTTTAGAAATGAGATCTCTCGGACAGACCTTGAACATGAAGGAACCAACAATATGTATATTTCTGTCAGACCTATCCAAAATTATTCATTAGACTCACTCATGGTAAATATTTTTAAATGCTTTAGTAAAAGATAACATTGAGAAAGCAAAACATGCTAGCAGTGTTTTCAGGTAATTAAACCTAACAGTGCATCTTTAAACAGATTTTAA